>NW_026929739.1:0-30000 GCF_032062105.1 Saccostrea cuccullata | reverse complement strand
GGTTCTGGTGTTAGGGCGGGACTCTATAATGATTATATGGTGAAAATACTAAGAGTGCAACGATAAACCGTTTGTCGGTATACCGCGGTTTATTTTTCCACGGTTCGGTTCACGATACGTGAAACTGATACCACGGTTTGGTTCAATCGATCCGTAATTATCCGAATCATCCATTTTGGTTCGTCATTTACAATTTCAAAATGGCTTCCGCACGAAACATGAGGTCAATGATTATGAAACTGCAGAAACGGCAAATAAACGTGTTTCCAGTCTCATATTTAACGGGCCGAAGAACGTTATCACTTTTCTAGTGTTAGCCTAATGAGCATTTGATAAGACTTATGAGTTTTAGGCATATGATGACAAACGTCTGACTTTTTAACCCAATATGTCATGTATCGTGATACGTATCGTACCGTGAACTGAATACCGTGATACGTATCGTATCGTGGAGTAGGCGTATCGTTGCACCCCTAGAAAATACATTACATCTATGAAAATCTTTTTGTCTACTCCTGGGTAATAAGCAGATGAACTATTTACATAGTTATGATGGGTTCTTCTTCCAGAATTGTGAATTTTAAGGCCCCAGGGTCAGGGATACCAAAATAGGGAGGGGGGGGGCTCTACTTGTACACTGAAAATGAATTGTTTGAAATCTGCTCCTTGGTATTAATCAAACATTTTTGATAAGCAAGTGTGCTTTTTCAAAAATTGTGCAATGTGTAGACCTAGGGTCAGGGGTTCATGTGAGGTAGGAGCACTCCTGATTTTAACTGAATATTACTGATTAGTTGACATACTTTTTTGTTCCCCTACCCTGCTTATCGGTATTAAGTAAACAAATTAAACAATTGCTAAGTGTATAGTTATGATTAGCAATGGTGCTTCTTTCAAAATTGTGAATGCCATAGCATCTAGCTTAAAACATGAACCAAATTCAATCATTTGAAAGTTGTTGCATGATGCTCAGGTGACCTATAAGGCCCATGGGCCTCTTGTATAAATAGAATATATAACCAAATCGCTTTCTTTTGATAATAGTTAGATACTAGTGGCTATTTCTAATTAAAAAGCTTGTTAAGCATCACCTAAATCAGCATGGATTTGAAACAATTGATTATCTTAAAATGCCCATGGATACCCTAAATCCGAAAAAATCGTACCGAACCTTCTTTGAGTTTCGTTTATGTAAATCATGGATAATAGATGTTTAAATCGACACTTGAACAGTCGGATGATGGATCAAAGTCGCCCGCGTTTGTGGAATGTTATTTTTTGCGCCAAATCTGTTTTTAGATCACCTGAGTAAACTCAGGTGACCTATTGCTATCCGTTTTCGTCCGTCGTCGTGCGTCGTCCGTCGTGTGTTAACATTTGAACATTTTCAGCTTCTTCTCTGCAACCACTGAACCAATTTCAACCAAATTTGGCACAAAGCACCTATGGGTGAAGGGGAACAAAAATTGTGAATTTCATTATCCCTGCCCCCATGGGGCCTGAGGGGTGGGGCCAAAACCACTAAAATTAATGCAATCTTTAAAAATCTTCTCCTTTACTCCTGGACATCAAGCAGTCAAACTGTTTGCATGATTGTAATCAGCATTGAGTCCTCTACAAAAATTGTGAAATTCATGGCCCTGGGGTCAGGGGTTCTAGTGCTGGGGTGGGGCTAAATAAGTAGGTAGTGAAAAGGCATTATTTCTTTGAAAATCTTCTTCTCTGCTCCTGGGTATTTAATAAACCAACTAAGTACATAGATATAATGAGCAAGAGTGCCTCTACCAAAATTGTGAATTTTATGGCCCCAGGGTCAGGGGTTCAGGTGTTAGGGCGGGGCTCTATTAATTATATGGTGAAAATACATGAATTCTTTGAAAATCTTCTTCTCTGCTCTTGGGTATTAAATAAACATAGTTATGATGAGCAAGAGTGCCTCTACCAAAATTGTGAATTTTATGGCCTCAGGGTCTGGGTTCTTGTTTTAGGGTGGGGCTCTAATGATTATATTGTGAAATGCATGAATTCTTTGAACATCTTATTCTTTGCTCCTGATTAATATGCTAATGATCTAATTACATATTTAAGGCCAGGTTTTATTTTATTTTCAGTTTTACAAACCCTCCGCTCAAGGTTTTGAATTTTCAGAAAAAAAAAAAAACAATTTTTTTTCTTTCCGATGTCGAATTTGAGTCGGGATCGAGATTTCAAATTTATGAACTTGCACTTCTGGTTTTAAGATGAAACGGTGGGTAAATAAAGCTAGCTCTTAGAAGAAGCTTGGTTTAGTGTAAAATTCATCGATACGAGTGCCATTCAAAACGTTTCACCCGTTCAAAGGACAAATAAAATGCTGACGACTTTGTTGCACAATGACATGCTGGTGAGATAATTATATATTCGTTTCAAAAGTATCTGTCTGTAAATTATTTTCCTCCCCTAAGTTTTAAACTGCCCGTGGTAGCTATTGCATATTGCCAGCGACATTGTTTAGGTCTCTGTTATAGCTTACAGTCTAAGCATCATTCTTCAGAAAAGGGTTGCTTATGCATCAGATGTAATGAATAAAACTATGGGAGAAGTTAAGTCCATTTCAGGAAGAAATAAACAATAACCTGAAGAAATTTAAAAAAAAAATTCAACTATTAACCCTTATCCTGCGGTCAAAGTTTTGGCTTATCAGTTCCACTGCTGCGGCGAAAGTTAAGTGTACTAAACAGATATCGCAGTGAATGCATACTTTGATGCAATCAACACATAGTTGTATGTAAAATATAAGGAAAAGAAAGAGCTTTCTATACATATAAATTTTATTTCTATATTCCTACAATTTATTGCATTTATGTCGATTTATATTCAACGGTATGGATAATGGATAATAAGTCCGAATAACTATATAAATGCTATAAATATTAATCATAATGACACATTAAATATCATTATTATACCTTTAGATAGTAGCTTAAATATATTTCTTTTAATGTATAAACTTATGTCCTTTCTTACAAAGCTCCGGAGACTAAAAGCATGCATATTTAGGTCAGCCATTTTAGAATATTTCTTTGTTCTCGAGTTCCATGTATTTTGGATGGTGATTATGCACATGATTCTTTCTGATTGGTGTATATTTTTACAAATTCTAAACCATTGGTTTATATTTATACTTGTTTTATTCATTGACATGGGATGCTATGCTAAAAATAGCAGGTAAACAAGCATCAGATGAGGAAACCCCTCAAAATGACCTGGGGTCGCGATCCGCAGCAGCAGATCTGATAAGCCAGCGCGACTCAGAGTCGCGATTAGCAGGATAAGGGTTAAAAGGCAAGAATATACAAATATATACAGGCATGTAGTATCATTTGTATCAGCCAGAAATTTTGAATGGTGTTGCCGTGGTTGCTAAAAATAGAAATTTTTGTGAAATTGTTTCAAAATGCTACTCCTCCTACAGTTTTGGTTCGATTTCAATATAACTTGGCACACAAGTAGACTACACTAAGATACATTATTTTGTGCGTCGGTTTTTGATTTAGATGAACGGTGTTGCCAAGGTTACTAAAAATAGATTTTTCTGTGAAATTGTTTCAAAATGCTACCCCTCTTACAGTTTTGGTTCGATTTCAATATAACTTGGCACACAAGTAGACTACACTAAGATACATAATTCTGTGCATCAGTTTTTGATTTCAATAAACGGTGTTGCCGTGGTTGCTAAAAATAGAAATTTTTGTGATATTGTTTCAAAATGCTACTCCTCGTACAGTTTTAGTCCGATTTCAATATAACTTGCAATTGGCACTCAAGTAGAGTACATTAAGATACATAATTCTGTGCATCTTATGTCATATAATGACAATACTATCATATAATGACAAAGTACCAGCTTATAGTGAAAGCTGTCCATATAAGGCAGTTACGGCGTTCCATAGCATCGGTTATTGATTTCAATGAATGGTGTTGCCATGGTAACTAAGAATAGAAATTTTTGTGAAATTGTTTCAAAATGCTCATCCTCCTACAGTTTTGGTTCGATTTCAATATAACTTGGCACACAAGTAGACTTT
This sequence comes from Saccostrea cuccullata, assembly GCF_032062105.1. Classification (NCBI taxonomy): domain Eukaryota; kingdom Metazoa; phylum Mollusca; class Bivalvia; order Ostreida; family Ostreidae; genus Saccostrea; species Saccostrea cuccullata. The sequence continues at coordinate 25,933 of NW_026929739.1, read as the reverse complement.
ACTAAGATACATAATTCTGTGCATCGGTTTTTATTTTGATGAGTGGCAAGGATCATTTTTCTATTTATTGCTGATTTAAAGTCTCAAGTCCCAACTGTTACTTTTCTCTTCCTTTGTTTTAAGTATAAACCAGTAGAGCTACAGTCTCGACAGAGACTTCTGGTTATTTTTAGTGCCAATATCAATTTGCAAAGTTTTGAAACATAAAAATTAATCTATAGCTTTTTGACCTAAATTCGCAAAAATAAATCTACGTAAAAATTTCCAGATTTACGGTGTCACAAACAATGTTTTCAAAAATAATTTAAAATGTCATTCATGTATGCTTAAATAGGTAAATTTTTGACTAAATAAAGTGTTATATGTCTAGTTTAGCAGCGTTCAAGTTTCTTTGTATGTGGTTTAATGCCCCTCTTGAGAATATTTCACTCGGTTTAATTGCCTTGGTCAATATTGAAATCTTTCTGGTGAATAACTCACCATAATCATCATCAGATGAATCCATAATTGTTTAATATCTGATATTTTTTTGAATTCTTCACATTATTTGAATATTTTCAGATCAGGCAGTGAAGACTCAGTACCTGGTATTGGTGTGGGAGTAGCATTTGTGATTCTGACATTGTCAACATATGTTGCATTTGTTTTGTTCTTCATTTGGAAAAAATGGATAAAAAGAAAGCATAATCTCAAGGAAATGGGTATGTGTATACAGTAAACATTGGCAATTTCTATTGAATTTCAATGGCATAGAAAAAAAAACCTGTTATCCAAATTTTGTTTAATTTTTATATTGAATGTTAGAATGGATTCATGAAACTTGTTTGCATAATAGGGATGGAAACATTTGATGTACAGCTGTACATGTATTTACATATTTTTGTAGTACATTGCAAGCTAAAGTTTTCAGCTACATTTAACCTGAGCTGAAAGCTCAAGTTAAGTATGTTAGTCAAATTGGTTTCTGCTCATATATTTGTCTACCTGTCTTCCTTCCATCTGTGAATTTTTAAGGTCACCTGAGTAGACTCAGGTGACCTATTGCTATCCGTATTCGTCCGTCGTCATGCGTTAACATTTGAACATTTCCAGTTTCTTCTCTGCAACCACTGAATTAATTTCAACCAAATTTGGCACAAAGCATCTGTGGGTGAAGGGGGAACAGAAATTGTAAATTTCATGATCCCTGCCCCCCTTGGGCCTGAGGGGTGGGGCCAAAACCACTAATTTATGCAATCTTTAAAAATCTTCTTCTTTACTCCTGGACATCAAGCAGTCAAACTGTTTGCATGATTGTAATCAGCATTGAGTCCTCTACCAAAATTGTGAAATTCATGGCCCTTTGGTCAGGGGTTCTAGTGCTAGGGGGGGGGGGGGGGGGCTAAACAGGTTATATAGTGAAAATGCATTATTTCTTTGAAAATCTTCTTCTTTGCTCCTGGGCAATAAATAAACCAACTAAGTACATAGAAATGATGAGCAAGAGTGCCTCTACCAAAATTGTGAATTTTATGGCCCCAGGGTCAGGGGTTCTGGTGTTAGGGCAGGGCTCTATTGATTATATAGTGCAAATACATGAATTCTTTGAAAATCTTCTTCTCTTATCCGAGGTATAAAATAAACTAACTAAATGCATAGTTATGATGTGCAAGAGTGCCTCTACCAAAATTGTGAATTTCATGGCCCCAGGGTCAGGGATTCTGGTGTTAGGGCGAGGCTCTATTGATTATATAGTGAAAATACATGAATTCTTTGAAAATCTTCTTCACTGCTCCTGGGTATTAAATAAACTTACTAAGTGCATAGTTATGATGAGCAAAAGTGCCTCTACCAAAAATTATGAATTTTATGGCCCCAGGGTCAAGGGTTCTGGTGTTTGGGCGGGGCTCTTTTGATTATATAGTGAAAATACATTAAATCTTTGAAAAATTTCTTCTTTGCTCCTGGGTATTAAGCAGATGAACTACCTATAGTTATGATGAGCAAGAATGCCTCTTTAAAAATTATAAATTTTATGGCCCCAGGGTCAGGGATTCTGATGTAAGGACGGGGCTCTATCTATTATATAGTGCAAATACATTAAATCTTTGAAAATTTTCTTCTTTGCTTCTAGGTATTAAGCAGATGAACTACCTATATAGTTATGATAATCTTCCAGAATTGTGAATTTCAAGGACCCAGGGTCAGGGGTTCCATGGAGGGGGTGGGGGGCTGTATGTATATACTGAAAATATAATATATGAGCCGTTCCAAGCAAAACCCCCCTTATGTAATCTGACAGAATTTTACGTCACAATAGAAAAATGACGTCATTGTTTCTGAGACAAAAACTGCGATCAAAATATATTGCGCACTGACTGCGTTCCAAGTAAATTCTTTGTTGTACATCTCAGAATTGTCTCTGTTGTGTTTTCTGCATATTTTTTTCGTGACTATTGTCTTTTTCATGACATATCTGAATCTGACTGTTGTCCAACTACGTATACATACACATTAAAAGGACCTAAAAGTGTTCTGACTAAATACATAAAATTTGTCAACACTTCGACAATTATTCTGTTCCATGTACAATACAAGTTTTCAGTTAAACTAAATAAAACAAACAACTGTTGTTTAAAATTCAGATTTACAACGACTCTTTCTTATTCAACAACGACACAAAGTATATCAATGTAATGATGATATTGAGTGTAAAGCAATTCGTGTAAACCGTGCTGCGTTTCGTGCAAACCGTGTAGAGGTCATGTACCGTTCGTGCAGCGAGCGTGTGGGGTAGTAGCACGTCTCAGGGTCTGTACTTGAGGTTAGCTCTGTAATCTCTGACTACCTATGCTTTACTGCTACCAAAATATAATAATGTAAGACTATTCTAAAAATCCATCATGGCAATTTAATGCACAGTTCAATTAGAAAGTGTTTATACGTACATTCAGAGAGTAAACAAAATGAAAAATCTGATCAGTAGAGGTTTAATGATACACACTGTCGAGCTTATTTTAGGTTAATTTAAAACAGAGTCAATAAATTTAAGCATACACAATTTGTAGCAAATACTGTTATATTAAATGATAAATGAAGTTTTTTTTTAACTTTTCGAGGTTATTAAAATGTAACTTCTAATTTGATATGCCTTGGATATTTGCATGTCCTTCTGATGGGTAATATGGATTTTCAGATTATTTATTAATATGAGGCATTGTGATTTCACTTGTATACCAGAGAGTGGTTTTCCATATTGAATTGGGAAATCTGAAAAGCTTGATACGATGTTAGAAAGGCCAATATAATCTTTTGTAGACTCTCATCTCAACAAAGAAAATGAGAATGAATCTGCAGACTTAAATCCCATTATTTCATCTGGACTAGTGATTGAAGGAAGCTCAGGTAAACAAGTTTGAATTAAGTGAAAGATTAGACCATCTGTAGTAAACACTTTATAATTGTGTCAGGGGATAAATATCAGACTGCTGTAAAAACTTCAGCTAATGGCTTGACAAAATTCTACAAAGAACATTGGTCTGTTTTTGTTAGCTCTATTGGTCAGAGACCAGAAGAGCTTATAAATGCGATAGTAAGGTGTCCGTCTGTCTATCTGTAAACATTTTTTAGCTCACCTGAGCCGAAGGCTCAAGTGAGCTTTTCTGAACACATTTTGTCCGTCGTCCGTCCGTCTGTCTAGCTGTCTGTCTGTCCGTCTGTAAACTTTTCACATTTTCGACTTGGGTAAAGGGGAATTTAAATTGTTAAAATGAAGGGACATATCCCCTCGCAAGGGGAGATAATCAAGAAAAGACAAAAATAGGGTGGGGTCATTAAAAAATCTTCTTCTCAAGAACCACTGGGCCAGAAAAGCTGAAACTTATGTGGAAGCATCCTGGTATAGTGTAGATTCTAAATTGTTCAAATCATGACCCCCGGGGGAAGGGCGGGGCCACAATGGGGAATCAAAGTTTTACATAGAAATATATAGGAAAAATCTTTGAAAATCTTCTTCTCAAGAACCACTGGGCCAGATTAAAAGCTGAAACTTATGTGTTTGCATTGTTGTATATTGTTGATTCTAAATTGTTCAAATCCTTCACCCCGGGGGAAGGGCGGGGCCACAATGGGGAATCACAGTTTTACATAGAAATATATAGGAAAAATCTTTGAAAATCTTCTTCTCAAGAACCACTGGGCCAGAAAAGCTGAAACTTTTGTGGAAGCATCCTGGTATAATGTAGATTCTAATTTGTTCAAATAATGACCCCCGGGGGATGGGTGGGGCCACAATGGGGAATCAAAGTTTTATAAAGAAATATATAGGAAAAATCTGTGAAAATCTTCTTCTCAAGAAACACTGGGCCAGAAAAGCTGACACTTATTTAAACGCATCCTGGTATAGTGTAGATTCTTAATTGTTCAAATCATGACCCCCAGGAAAGGGCGGGGCCACAATGGGGAATGAAATTTTACATAGAAATATATAGGAAAAATTTTGAAAATCTTCTCAAGAACCATTGGGCCAGAAAAGCTGAAACTTTATGTGGAAGCATCCTGGTATAATGTAGATTCTAAATTGTTTAATTAATGACCCCCGGGGGATGGGTGGGGACACAATGGGGAATCAAAGTTTTATATAGAAATATTTAGGAAAAATCTTTGAAAATTTTCTTCTTAAGAACCACTGGGCCAGAAAAAGTGAAGCTTATGTGGAAGCATTCTGGGGTAGTGTAAATTCTAAATTGTAGGAATCATGACCCCCGGGGGAAGGGCGGGGCCATTATAGGGAATCAAAGTTTTACATAGAAATATAAAGGAAAAATCTTTGAAAATCTTCTTCTCGGGAACCACTGGGCCAAAAAGCTGAAACATATGTGCCCATGGAAGGATCATGTGGTAGTGTAGATTTCAAAATGTCTAAATTATGATCAGTGGGGTAGGGTGGGGATGCATTATGTATAACAAGGGTGAAATCTGGTAAAGAACAGAATGGTCAAAGCTTCTCAGGTGAGCGATGTGGCCCATGGGCCTCTTGTTTCAAAATGCTACACCTCCAACAGTTTTGGTCTGATTTCAATATAACTTGAGGCACAAGTAGACTACTCTAAGAACATTTTTAAATTAGTGCATCAGTTTTTGATTTCAATGAACGATGTTGCCATGGTTACTAAAATAGAAAAATTTTCTGTGAAATTTATTTAAAATGCTACTCTACCTACAGTATTGGTCTGATTTTAATATGACTCGGCACACAAGTAGATTACACTAAGATACATAATTGTGTGTATCGGTTTTTGATTTAAATGAATGGTGTTGCCGTGGATACCAAAAATTGAAATTTCTATGAAATTCCTATAAAATGTTACTCTTCCTACAGTTTGGAAGGATTTCAGTATAACATGGCACACAAGTGGACTACATTAAAAAAAATAATTTTATGCATCGGTTTTTAACATCAATAAAGAAGAGTTTGCCATAAATTAAAATAGAAATTTTCTGTGAAATTCCGTTTATAAAACATTACTTCTTCTTACAATTTTGGTCTGATTTAATATAACATGGCAGACAAGTAGACTACACAATGATACATAATTCTATTTATTTCTACCTGTTAAAAAATCAAATCCAAGTGCTACTTTTCCTTTTATACATGTACAGACCAGTAGAGCTTCAGTCTCATTAGAGACTTCTGGTTTCTTTTAAATGATGTAAATTGCTCACTTGCGAGGTAAATGCTCTTTAACTTAGAAATTTATTTTTAAAAAAACTGTAATAATAAAATGAGATTATTCTTCACTTAGCCTTGTACTTTGCAGAAGAAAATGAATCCCTGCTGTATCCATCTGGAGAATTGCTGAGAAATGACAATAAGGGTATGCTCATTTTCTTTTCGTCAGTTGGGAGTTAAAAATGAAAACATATTACTAGCTTTTTAGCATACCAGAACTGTAGTTCTATCGTAACTCTGTGTATCCTGAAATTCACCCATGAACCTCTTGTTACAGTACATCATCATGTCTATACACAATTCTTTTCCACAAGTTTTACAGAGTTATCACGCTTTGTCACATGGCTGCGTTGTCGTCGGCCACCATTACGGTGCTGACAGTGTGATAAGAGTGACATTAAGCCCTACGAACAAATGGGTGATATATATGTTGTTTTCTTTGGTTTCCAAAGACGCACATGCTGAGATACGACTGGAAAAGTATGTTAGTAAACGGCTTGGCCAAGGTCAGATGCCCATGTTTGTTGCAGATTGACCAAACAATAAAGTCAAAGGCAGAGTAGTAAAATATGGATTGTCAGAACAAAATAATACATGTCAGAACTATATGTATTTGGTGTTTTGATAATAAAATATTGTCTAAAACCATCTAAAGACCAAGAATGAACTTTAATTTAACATATTCTAAGAAGGAGGAATTTTACGAAGCACTGGGGCTACGGACTACACCATTAAACAGCTCCATTGTGGACAATTATCTTAAAGAAAATATATTAATTATAATCAATTCTTTGGCAGTCTTTTATTATTATTTTGATTTCTACTACAGTTCACACAACTTTGAGCATTTATAATACCATGCTCAAATATCAGTTGCCTAAATATACTGTGTACTTTCAATGCCAAATGAAATTCTAGTTTAACTAATAATAGCATCATTGGTGTTCAAACAAGGAGTTGATCCTTATGTTTTTGGATCAAATCCCACTTTTATGGGATGTGAGGACTGGTAGGTGAAAACTAATAAACCGCTGAACCACATTTTGCAGTGATGCAGCCAGGAATAAATCTCTTGCTGATAAAGAAGTAATGGTTACTAGTATATGGTCTATAAATTTGTTAATTTTTGGAAGAATATGTAGCCCTTTTGTAAGTAGGATTTTTGTGGCCAAATATTCTTTTTGAAAATTTCCAATGCTAATTATAATAAATAGATTGATAGTATGTAGCATAAGTAGAAAAACTTTATCATATACATTGAGAAATATGCTGTGACCACAAACGGAACAGGACAGAGTAAAGGATCAAACCTTTAGTTGGAAAATGTTTATATTTAGGCAAAAAAAAAAAAATTTCTTGGTTCTCAGGCCCTCCCTCATCTTTTCCAAGGGTGCCTCATTGACCCTTTTTATTGCTAAATCAATAAAAAAGAAAAACACCAAATCACCTCCCTCATCATTTTTTGAGGCTTTGTATAATGTAAAAAGCTGCCTCATCATGTTTTGGGGGCAATAAAAAAGAGAAAAAGCCTCCCTCCCTCATCATATTTCTTGAAAAAAGGCATGAGAACCAAGTAATTAACTTTGCATGGCCTTAGATACAGACCTATATTTTTAATTGCAGTCAATTATGTATTTAAAACATTGAACATTGTCAAATAAACATATAATTATATTGTAGTTATTGTATCAATAATGTAAATGACTTTTTAGCTCACCTGAGCCGAAGGCTCAAGTAAGCTTTTCTGATCACATTTTGTCCGTCTGTCCGTCCGTCCGTCCGTCTGTAAACTTCTCACATTTTTGACTTCTTCTCAAGAACCACTGGGCGAATTTCGACCAAACTTGGTACAAAGCATCCTTGGGTAAAGGGAAATTTAAATTGTTAAAATGAAGGGACATATCCCCTTGCAAGGGGAGATATTCAAGAAAAGACAAAAATAGGGTTGGGTCATTAAAAAATCTTCTTCTCAAGAACCACTGGGCCAGTAAAGCTGAAACTTATGTGAAAGCATCCTGGGGTAGTGTAGATTCTAAATTGTTCAAATCATGACCCCCGGGGATAGGGCGGGGCCACAATGGGGAATCAAAGTTTTACATAGAAATATATAGAAAAAATCTTTGAAAATCTTCTTCTCAAGAACCACTGGGCCAGTAAAGCTGAAACTTATGTGAAAGCATCCTGGGGTAGTGTAGATTCTAAATTGTTCAAATCATGACCCCCGGGGGTTGGGCGGGGTCACAATGTGGAATCAATGTTTTATATAGAAATATATAGGAAAAATCTTTGAAAATCTTCTTCTAAAGAACCACTGAGCCAGTGAAGCTGAAACTTATTTGGAAGCATCCTGGGTTAGTGTAGATTCTAAATTGTTCAAATCATGCCCCCAGGGGATTGGGCTGGGCCATAATATGGGTTCAATGTTTTACATAGAAATATATAGAAAAAATCTGATAATCAAAGCTGAAAGTTATATGGAAGCATACTGGGGTAGTGTAGATTTCAAAATGTTTAAATTATGATCAGTGGGGTAGGGTGGGGTCACAATATGTATTACAAGGGGAAATCTGGTAAAAAACAGAATGGCCAAAGCTTCTCAGGTGAGCGATGTGGCCCATGGGCCTCTTGTTCTGATAGTTGTAATATTGGGGCTACGGACTATGCAGGGCTACGGACACTAGTCATTCTTTTATAATTTCTTTTAATGTTGTTGTAAAATTATTTATTACTGTTTTTATTCTAAACTGGTAACTATGAAAATATTAAACAAGAGCATTCTAAATTATACATTATCTTGTTGAACATTTACTAAAATGAAATATGGGGCTACGGACTATACACAATTTTAGATCAGTATACAAAAAAAATTACAAAAAGTGCACACTATTTACCATATAACCACTATATTTTTCATAAAGAACTTTTTCTCTTAAGTCAAATAAAAAGTTTAGCAGGTCGGAGAGAATACTCGAAATCGGGTATTATCCATGAAATCGCGTATAATACTCAATATTAAAGGTACTTGGACACAGATTTGAAGTTATTATTTTCTCTATATATTACGACTTATATATTTTAATAGCATTTCACACAAAAATTAATTAAAAATCTTATTTCGTTTAAAAGATATTGAAATTTCAAATTTTTCGGCGGGTTTGATTGACATATCCTTGCACTCTCACAAATTTAATTTTATTCTTAATCCGTAGGAAAAGTGGCAATCTCGTTTTGTATAACTGAAAAAATATTATTACTACAATCAAGAAAATTCGAAAGCAAAACAAACACACAATATATTGTCAGTCCGTGGAGTTGTGGTAAGCAGACTGTGACGACTGAACGCACCCGGTGAATTCTAAATATAAACAATAACAGAACTCGAGCCCTGTTTATAATAAAAACTGTGTACATAACACGAGTGTGCTAGATTTGCTAAACTCTGTACACATCTCTTAGTTCGGAATGACGATACTTGTGAAGGTGTTTTGCTTTCTAACATTTCTACTCTGAATAAAATTATTTTTCTTGATAAAAGTTTTAATATTTCCCATTAAAACACATCAAAATTGCCACTTTTCCTAAGGATTAAGAATAAAGTTAAAATTTGTGAAAGTGCAAGGATGTGTCAATCAAATCCGCCAAAAAATTTAAAGTTTTAATAACTTTTAAATGAAATAAGATTTTTAATTAATTTTTGTGTGAAATGCTATTTAAATATATAATTCGTGATATTATACAGAAAAAATGAGAAAATATTAACTTCAAATCTGTGTCCAAGTACCTTTAAGGTATCGTTGAATCCGCGAAATCGGGTATTCCGTGCAACTTTCTATAAAATCTAAAGAATAAAGCAACGGCGCATTATGCCAGTTACTGTTACTTGTACATCAGAATCTTGTGGATTTATTTTTATTAAACCTAATTTATATGGTTGTCAGATAAGTTTAAAATCACACGACAAACACTGCAGGGGTAACAAAGAGGACACAATGGCGTTATTTTTTTCACTATAATTTCTAAAAACAAATCACTACACTTCGTTTGTCTTAATTTCCCATTAAAGTATTCCATATACTTAATTTTCTAATTTGTGCACTATTCACAAAATGTGAAACTTTAAAGAAATTGAACGACTAACGCTGAGTTTTGTATTTTTACTGAAAAATGTTTGGCGTCCCTTTCACGTGAAATATAAATTATAAATTATTCCTAACAGTAAGAGAGTACAGTATAAGCGAGTCATAATTGTATATCTCTGCCATAATAGAATACCAACTTTATTATAAAAAAGAAAATAAAATAAGTTTAAATAAATACCCAAGGGAAAACAGGTTGAAAATAGCTAATTGAAGGTGAGTATCTTTTTTATATCAATTAAGCATGGAAATTTTTATTCAAAGACACAGTAATTTTTTTGGTTGCATTTAATCGATACAAGATATGCTATTTTACCTTTATTTTATGCATTTGTGTGAAGATGAGAGCGAGAAAATGTGAACATAATTTTTTTTTTTTTCGGGGGGGGGGGGGGGGGGGGGGGGGGGGTGTTGGAGGGTATTAATAAAATTCAAATGTATACATCTTTTCATGAGTTTATAATACATTGAATTTCTCAATATAGATCGAGGTACAGTCATATTCAAATATGAATTACATAGTCAGGTTTTCAAATTTCTTACAGTGTTTTCGTTTTTGAACATGTTAAGGAACAAACTAAAATAATGGAGTGTTCGATTCGCCTTGGAAACTCTTGTCTTACTTTTTCGGAATATAATTCCTCATCGGACATTAAAATTTCATAAAAATTGTAGCTATACTTCCTTTCTTTATTATACTATAGATATTTGATAGACAGGGTAGATTTGACCTTCTGTTGTTATTTTACGCATTTTTTATCCCTCATTATAATATGCTATACAACGCATTATCTGAATGGTTCTAGACAATCACTATGTCATAGTTATTTTATCTGTGATACTTATCACTTATGGCAATAACTTTTCGCAATACTAATGTATAATGAAAAAATGTGTTAAATGATAAACATGAATTTTAGTTACTTGTAGTATCATATTGTGTTAGAAAATAACAGGTTGCTTTTTGTTCACCTATATACTTTTCATTTGATGAATAAATCTTCCCTACAAATGAAAACATATAACCTAGTTTGACCGACCATGGCATTCAAAGACATTTTGCATTGTGATTTCTTTACAAATTGTTTGCAATTTGGCATTTGTTTTCAACTTGATTTGAAGGCATATTTTGGACACTTAAAGGCCTATGATTATCAAATTTTGTCAATTGATGCATTTTTGGTCCTTAAACAACGTCAACTGAAAAGTAGGTCACCGTGACCAACTTTTTTAACTTCATGACTTATCCTTTTAAAAAACATTTAATCCCATTATTTCAGACACTGGTAGGTTTAGAATCATCAAGTCTTGTAAGTTGATTCATCTTGGGACCTTAAAACATATTTATGAAAAAGTAGGTCACTGTGACCTACTGTTTAGCTCACCTGAGCCGAAGGCTCAAGTGAGCTTTTCTGATCACATTTTGTCCGTCGTCCATCCGTCTGTCTGTCTAGCTGTCCGTCCGTCTAAACTTTTCACATTTTCGACTTCTTCTCAAGAAATACAGGGCCAATTTTGACCAAATTTGGTACAAAGCATCCTTGGGTGAAGGGGAATTTAAATTATTAAAATGAAGGACAAAGTCCCCTCACAAAAGGAGATAATCAAGAAAAGACCAAAAAAAGACAAAAATAGGGTGGGGTAATTAAAAAATCTTCTTCTCAAGAACCACTAGGCCAATAAAGCTGAAACCTATGTGGAAGCATTCTTGGGTAGTGTAGATTCTAAAGTGTTCAAATCATGACCCCCGGGGGTTGGGCGGGGCCACAGTGGGGAATCAAAGTTTAACATAGAAATATATAGGTAAAATCTTTAAAAATCTTCTTCTCAAGAACCACTTGGCTAGAACAGATGAAACTTATGTGGAAGCATCCTTGGGTAGTTTAGATTCTAAATTGTTCAAATCATGACCCCCGGGGGTTGGGCGGGTCTGTAATGGGGAATGAAAGTTTTACATAGAAATATATAGGAAAAGATCTTTAAAAATCTTCTTCTCAAGAACCACTGGACCAGAACAGCTGAAACTTATGTAGAAGCATCCTTATCCTTGGGTAGTGTAAACTTTAAATTGTTCATATTATGACCCTCGAGGGTTGGGCGGGGCCACAATCGGGAATCAAAGTTTTACATAAAAATATATAGGAAAAATCTTTGAAAATCTTCTTTGCAAGAACCACTGGACCAGAAAAGCTGAAACTTATGTAGAAGCATAACTGGGTAGTGTAGATTCTAAATTGTTCAAACCATGACCCCTGGGGTTTGGGGGGCACAATGGGGAATGAAAGTTTTACATAGAAATATATAGGAAAAATCTTCTTCTCAAGAACCACTGAGCCAGAACAGCTGAAACTCATGTAGAAGCATCCTTGGGTAGTGTAGATTCTAAATTGTTCAAATCATGACCCCCGGGGGTAGGGTGGGGCCACAATGGGGAATCAAATTTTACTTAGAAAAATATAGGAAAACTCTTTGAAAATCTTCTTCTGAAGAACCACTGGGCAAAAAAAGCTGAAACTTATGTGGAAGCATCCTGGGATAGTGTAGATTTCAAATTGTCTAAATTATGATCGGCAGGTTAGTGTGGGGTCACAATATGTATTACAAGGGGGAAATCTGGTAAAGAACAAAATGGTCAAAGCTTCTCAGGTGAGCGATATGGCCCATGGGCCTCCTGTTGAATTTTGCTGGCATTTGTTTTCAAATTGTTTAAAATGCATATTTTGATTACCTTCAGACCTACGATCATCAAACTTGGTCAGTAGATGCATCTTTGGTCTTTAAAAAATGTCGACCAAAATGTAGGTCACTGTTACCTACTTTTGACATTTTTTGGCCATATTGAAGCATCTTAAGTATTTATTGGTTTAGAATCATCAAACTTTGTGAGTCAATGCATCCTTGGTTTTCGGAGTGATGACCAAAAAGTAGGTCACAGTGACCTACTTTTAACATTTTATGGCTTTATTTAAGTATCCCCGGTACTTACTGGCTTAGAATCATCAAACTTTGTGAGTTGATTCATCTTGGGTTTTTGGAGAGTGACGACCAAAAAAGTAGGTCATGGCGACCTACTTATGACATTTTGTGGCTATAATTAAGTACCTCTAGTACTTACTGACCTAGAATCATCAAACTTCAAAAATGTCAGAAGATTCATCTTGGGTTTTCGAAGATTGTCGACCAAAAAGTCATGGTGACCTAATTTTTAGAGACCACAAGCTTATGCGATAGTAATGCGTCCGGCGTCCGGCCGTCTGTCTGTCCGGTTGTCTGTAAACAATTTTTCAAAATGCTACTCCTCCTACAATTTTGATCTGATTTCAATATAACTTGGCACACAAGTAGACAACACTATGATACATAATTGTGTGTATCTGTTTCACAGAAATTTCTATTTTTAGTAACCACAGCAACAACGTTCATCGAAATCAAAAACCAATACAGAAAATTATGTATCTTAGTGTAGACTACTTGTGTGCCAAGTTATATTGAAATCAGACCAAAACTGTATGAGGAGTAGCAATTTAAAGGAATTTCACAGAAATTTCTATTTTTAGTAACCAGGGCAACAACATTTATCGAAATGAAAAACCGAAAAACAGAATTTTGTATCTTAGTGTAGTCTACTTGTGTGCAGTTATATTGAAATCAGACCAAAACTGTAGGAGAAGTAGCATTTTAAAGGAATTTCACAGAAATTTCTATCTTTAGTTACCACGGCAACAACGTCATCAAAATAAACAAGAGGCCCATGGGCCACATCGCTCACCTGAGAAGCTTTGACCATTCTGTTCTTTACCAGATTTCACCCTTGTTATACATTACAAATATTGTTCATTGTACAAATATTATTCACCATATGAAGTTGTGCACCTGATATTTTCATCTTGATTCGATTATTATTTTGAATTTAACAGGTGTTTTTTCATTTTTATATTGTGGTTTTGTCTGGACCGTTTCTCAGAACCTATTGCAAGGATTAATCTGAAAATTTGTACACTTATTATTCACCATATGAAGGCGTGCAATTGGAATTTTCGACTCTTTTTCATTTTTTTGCATTTTACAGGTTTTTTTTAAATTTTAATTGACTTGTTCATTTTGGGCTCATGTATAAGGTTTGAGACATAGAATCTAGAATATCTGTACAAAAATACTACAGCTTACAACTACTCATATAAACTTTAAAAAAAGAAACATCATCAAGTGTAAAAAACAGTTTTGACATTGCACAACTGATAATGTAATTTTATTAATCTCTTGGGAATAATGACTGGACATGCATCCAGTTAAAGATAAATTAATGAGTTTGGTGTGGGAAGTTGAACATTAAGGCATCTTATTATCAACCATGTGTAATCTCCTGGGAATCAGGCACAAGAATTAAAGATCTCTCTTCTGTTATTCTCTTAATTATAATTTATTGTCTGTCAAAGCACTTCATTACTGGATGACCAGCTCTTTATTTTCAAATGAATTTGATATAAAGTTATCAAGATTAATTTGATTTTGTATAATATGATTTTTTTTCAACAATCAGTTTGCAGAGTGACATAACACATAATTGCAATATATTTTTAATGCAGAAATAAAAAAATTAAATAAAAAAAAAATTAAAAAAAAATAATGTTACAATGGAATTACGATGTATTAGTATTGATGTTTCATTTGGTTGCACCTATGTTTCATTCATTAAGAAACATGATAAGCAATTATATCTCACTGTCAAGTAAATTGTGAACACCTCTAGATCCATAATGTATTTTTGAATTGGCACCTTCTCTAAAAAACCCAGCGGGGTATATGTCCCTATTGGACAGTTCTAGTTTATTTCAATGAACGGTGTTGCTGTGGTGACTAAAAATAGAAATTTCTGTTAAATTCTTTTAAAATGCTACTCCTCCTACAGTTTTGGTCTGATTTCATGATAACTTGGCACACAATTAGACTACACTAAGATACATAATTCTGTTAATCAAGTTTCAGCTCACCTGAGCCGAAGGCTAAAGTGAGCTTTTCTGATCACATTTTGTCCATCGTCCGTCCGTCTGTCCCTCTGTAAACTTTTCACATTTTCGACTTCTTCTCAAGAACCACTTGGCCAATTTTGACCAAACTTGGTACAAAGCATCCTTGGGTGAAGGGGAATTTAAATTGTTAAAATGAAGGGACATATCCCCTCGCAAGGGGAGATAATCAAGAAAAGACAAAAATAGTGTAGATTCTAAATGTTCAAATCATGACCCCCGGGGGAAGGGCGGGCCACAATGGGGAATCAAAGTTTTACATAGAAATATATAGGAAAAATCTTTGAAAATCTTCTTCTCAAGAACCACTGGGCCAGAAAAGCTGAAACTTATATGGAAACATCCTGGTAAAGTGTAGATTCTAAATTGTTCAAATCATGACCCCCGGGGGAAGGGTGGGGCGGAAATGGGGAATCAAAGTTTTATACAGAAATATATAGGAAAAATCTTTGAAAATCTTCTTCTCAAGAACCACTGGGCCAGTAAAGCTGAAACTTACGTGGAAACATCCCGGGGTAGTGTAGATTCTAAATTGTTCAAATCATGACCCCCGGGGGAAGGGCGGGGCCACAATGGGGAATCAAATTTTTACATAGAAATATATAGGAAAAATCTTTGAAAATCTTCTCAAGAACCACTGGGCCAGAAAAGCTGAAACTTATATGGAAACATCCTGGTAAAGTGTAGATTCTAAATTGTTCAAATCATGACCCCCGGGAGAAGGGTGGGGCGGAAATGGGGAATCAAAGTTTTATATAGAAATATATAGGAAAAATCTTTGAAAATCTTCTTCTCAAGAACCACTTGGCCAGAAAGGCTGAAACTTATGTGGAAGCATCCTGGTATAGTGTAGATTCTAAATTGTTCAAATCATGACTCCCGGGGGAAGGGTGGGGCCACAATGGGGAATCAAAGTTTTACATAGAAATATATAGGAAAAATCTTTGAAAATCTTCTTCTCAAGAACCACTGGGCTAGAAAAGCTGAAACTTATGTGGAAGCATCCTGGTATAATATAGATTCTAAATTGTTCAAATAATGACACCCGGGGGAAGGGCGGGGCCACAATGGGGAATCAAAGTTTTATATAGAAATATATAGGAAAAATCTTTGAAAATTTTCTTCTCAAGAACCAATGGGCCAGAAAAAGTGAAGCTTATGTGGAAGCATTCTAGGGTAGTGTTAATTCTAAATTGTAGGAATCATGACCCCCGGGGGAAGGGCGGGGCCATTATAGGGAATGAGAGTTTTACATAGAAATATATAGGAAAAATCTTTGAAAATCTTCTTCTCAGGAACCACTGGACCAAAAAAGCTGAAACATATGTGCCCATGGAAGGATCATGGGGTAGTATAGATTTCAAAATGTCTTAATTATGATCAGTGGGATTGGGTGGGGATGCATAATGTATAACAAGGGTGAAATCTGGTAAAGAACAGAATGGTCAAAGCTTCTCAGGTGAGCGATGTGGCCCATGGGCCTCTTGTTTATTTTGATGACGTTGTTGCCGTGGTTACTAAAAATAGAAATTTCTGTGAAATTCCTTTAAAATGCTACTTCTCCTACAGTTTTGGTCTGATTTCAATATAACTGCACACAAGTAGACTACACTAAGATACAAAATTCTGTTTTTCGGTTTTTCATTTCGATGAATGTTGTTGCCCTGGTTACTAAAAATAGAAATTTCTGTGAAATTCCTTTGAATTGCTACTCCTCATACAGTTTTGGTCTGATTTCAATATAACTTGGCACACAAGTAGTCTACACTAAGATACATAATTTTCTGTATTGGTTTTTGATTTCGATGAACGTTGTTGCTGTGGTTACTAAAAATAGAAATTTCTGTGAAATTCTTTCAAAATGCTACTCCTCCTACAATTTTGGTCTGATTTCAATATTACTTGGCACACAAGTAGACTATACTAAGATACATAATTTTCTGTATCGGTTTTTGATTTCGATGAACGTTGTTGCTGTGGTTACTAAAAATAGAAATTTCTGTGAAATTCCTTTAAAATGCTACTCCTCCTACTAGTCTGGTCCTGATTTTTAAAAAGAAGGATAGAAATAACTTCTAACGGCAAATAATTATTATTTGGTCCAGCATAGTTTTTTAACCTATTTCGAGTATGCTGAATCCGAAAAAATATGCTGGCCTTCATGAAAATGGCGTTAAAGAGGTCAAAATGGCGATTCAAAATGGCGGACATCCAATTTTTCTAATTTTTTCTTAATATCGTTCAAAATGGAAAAGTAATGAGTAATCATCTCACTGAGTGTAATAAAACTATAAGAATTATAATAGATGCTAACATTATTAGTTTAACTCAGAAAATTTAGTCGTTTCTACACTTCGAATTTTCTCTGATTTTTTTTTTTTTCTATATTGTTTCTATATTCTTCTTTGTTCAGGATTTTACATTTGCAAATATCCATACACTGCAGATTTGTATTTTCCCCTCTACATCTCACTATTCTACAATTGAATGATAGTGCAGCTGAAAGTTAATAGTCAAAATGGCGATTCAAAATGGCGGATATTCATATTTTTCTTCTTCTTTTTTTTTATTCTTAATGTCGTTTACATAGGAGAAAGGAGTTGTGAATATTTTACCGAGTGTAGAACAACTATGAAAAATGACAATAGAACACTATTTTGATCACTTTAAATCGGAAAATTTAGTCGTTAAATTTGAAATGTGTTAATTAGCTAAAAATGGCTATCAAAATGACGTCTTAATTATACTTTCGGATTTCGTAAAATACCCAAACTGCTTAATTATGGTTCGTTTTGCAGAAAATAAATTACAGTTTGTTTTTTTTTTAATTCATGAAATAATGTTCAAATATGTAATGAAAGTTGGAGGATATTTTTGTTAATGACGTAGGATTTTTTATAACACGGATTTTTGTTTAATTACTTCTATTATTAAGATAAATTTTTGACGACAATTCCGAAGACATTTTACCTTTCACCTGTCTCACTATGCTTCTTCATATAAAAGGTTAATAATATTATACAATATCTGCTGTTTTGAGGACAATTTGAAAATTAAGCTACCCCAAGAGCAGTATCCCCCGAGCATTAAGGCGAGTGAACATAGTTGGGAATTCTTGATCTATTTTTAGTCTAGTGTAGCAAAAAATAAATGTTTATTTTCATGTGGAAGGTCAAGTGAAACATAAATTAGTATGATTTTTAAAATGATTGACCACGACCAATTATAGGGCGAGTAATTGTTACATCATATAAATCTGAATATATTATAATATCCAAATATAAACATGTTTATTAAGAACTTTCAGTATATACGTAACCGTAAGTTTTCTTGGTTGTCCAGCTCTGATTCTGTGTCCCTACATTTGAATTTTGTTATTCTCAGTCAAAAATTCAACTGTATTCTCAAATATTTCATGCTGTGAACAGATAATTTTGTATTGAACGGTGTATATAGATTTAAAAATTTTAAAATTTACAAAATCTGAAAGAAGAAAATGTTTGTGTTCAATTCCCCTCGATTTTTGATACAACCTTACACTATCCTAACAAAGAAGTGTGAATCAAGTTGCCTTGTAAAGTTCTTGAAGTGTTCAAGAAAATTTTGTTGTCAAAAGAAGTGTTGACTAGATCGAAATCAGGAATGGCTTAGGCCTATTGGTACGAAAGCTTGTAAGTGATAGGAATCACGAGGAATCTGCAGGCGCTCTTAAATTGCATAATGTTACAACTTTTCTCACCAAAATATGCACACAATGTGATTTCAGATGATCAATTTTGAGAATTTTCTTGCTTATAGAATGACCTTTCTACCATAATAACATAAAATCTATACGAGGTCACAAAATAAAGAGTTACATGTCTTGAATATCAGAGATTTTTTTTATATCCCCCGTTTGAAAAGCAGGAGGGTCTAGAGTAATCGGTATGTCCATCCGTCCGTTACGCTTTGGAGTATCCATGTCTTATCCGCAACTCTTCTCATTCCGCTGAATGAAATTTGATGAAACTTTCACTGAATCTTTATTATATATTACCATTGTGACCTCCTTTTTACTTTTTGATCCGACACATATTTTGGGTTTCCCATAGAAAAACATGGACTCTGTCATTATATTTATATGGGAGACCGGGGTATCATTTAGTGAGCTAATTGCTCACAGTACCTCTAGTTCATTTTGTATAAGGTTTTGAAAAACAAATCAGACTTTTAACATTTAAACATAAATGTGGTGTTCCTTGAGTGTTGGTTAATTGATTGTATATTGTTTAACGCCGAGTCGGCAATTTTTCAGTCATGTTTTGGCGGACTATCAGTTTAATTAATCGGTTATTGAAGGATTTTGGTTTCTCTGGCGGCCCACGGTGAGCTTACTCTTTTTCGAACTCCAGAGAAACGATCTTTTACATGCCAAGGAGGTTGCCATCCTTGACACGGGGCACCATTTTACTTGAGTGTTGAAAATACCAAAATTCCGAAAACAGGCTGAAACATATACCAAATAAAGCTGGAAAAGAAGATGTTAGGGGATAACACTAAGTTCTTATAGGTGCTAAAAAGCGAGAACAAAGTGTTCCATGAAATCGGACAAGAATTTATTCAGCTATATTTTATGGTGTGCCGAGGGATGTTGAGGTAGAAGTGCGAGTTGATAATGACAGGATTCTGGAGTGATTTTAGGTGGACGGGGGCTCAAAGGCTTTGAAACACGTACGGTCAAATACGTAGGGGGGTATTTGGAAACTCTTAAGTCGAGTTTGTTTTTACTTATTTCCAGAAAAAATTGAATCTTTTCAAGTATTTTTTGTTCATATTTAATGGACAAAACAATATACTATATATTCTATATATACAAAAAATAAACTGTAGTTTATTTTCAGCAAAACGAACCAGAATTCAACAGTTTCTACTAATTTTGAGTGTATCTCAGACGTCATTTTGAATCGCCAGTTTGAGCTAATTAACACATTTTAAATTTAAACAACTAAACTTTCCGATTTAATAGACCAAAAAATCAGAGAAAATTCGAATTAAGTGTAGAAAGGACTAAATTTTCTGAGTTAGACTAATAATATTAGCATTCTATTATCATTTTTATACTTGTATTACACTCAGTGAGATATTCACACATTATTTCTGCTTTTTGAACGATGGTAAGAGAAAATTAGAAAAATTGGATGTCCGCCATTTTGAATCGCCATTTTGACCTCTTTAACGCCATTTTCATGAAGGCCAGCATATTTTTTCAGATTCAACATACTCGAAATAGGTTAAAAAACTATGCTGGACCAAATAATAATTATTTGCCGTTAGAAGTATTTTTTTCTATAAATCGAACCAGACTATACAGTTTTGGTCTGATTTCAATATAACTTGGCACACAAGTAGACTACACTAAGATACATAATTCTGTTTATCGCCTTTTGATTTCAATAAACGGTTTTGCCGTGGTAACTATAAATAGAAATTACTGTGAAATTCCTTTAAAATGCTACAGTTTTGGTCTGATTTCAATATAACTTGGCAAACTAGTAGACTACACTAAGAATATAAAGAGACTTTATCAAGGCTCATTATTCTATCTATTGCTGTTGTTAAGTTTCAATTCCCAACTGCTGAAGTACTTTTCTCTTCCTTTGCTATAAGTACAAACAAGTAGAGCTTCAGTCTCGACAGAGACTTCTGGTTACATTTTATGTGTATATGTAAGTATCTCAGGCACTTGTTGGCTAAGAATCATCAAACTTTGTCAGTTGAGACATCTTGGGTTTCGGAGAATGTCATCCAAAAAATAGGACACAGTGACCTACTTTTGAATTTCTCAGGTACTTATTAGCTTAGAATCATCAAATTTTGTCAGTTAAGGCATCTTGGGTTTTCAGATAACATTGACCAAAAAGTGGGTCACTGTGACCTACTTTTGACATTTTATGGCTATACTAAATTATATCTGGTACTCATTGGCTCGGAATCATCAAACTTTGTCAGTTTAGGCATTTTTGGGTTTCATAGAATGACGACCAAGAAGTAGGTCACCGGGACCTACTTTTGAATATCTCAGGTACTAATTGGCTTAAAATCATCAAACTTTGTCAGTTTAGGCATCTTCGGTTTTGGAGAACGTCGACCAAAAAGTAGGTCACTGTGACCTACTTTTGACATTTGATGGCTATATTTAATTATCTCTGGTACTTATTGGCCTAAAATTGTCAAACTTTGTCAGATGATGTATCTTGGGTTTTCAGAGAATTTCGACAAAAAGTAGCTGTCCGTCTGTAACTCTTCCGTCCACAAATTTTCTGTTTTTTCTAATAACTTTTTTTAAGGTTGCCCTATCAGGTTCAAAATTGGTATGGTAGTTCTGTAGGCAGGAATACATATTTTGATGCTGAGTTTGATTCTCTATGTCTTCTGGTTTGGAGCTGGGGTGGTGGGGTAGATTCCTTAAAACTATGCATAAGAATGAATGAGCAAATAGAGATAACTGCTGAGAATGTTATCATTGTTAAAGTGTGAAGGCTGTGCAATTTGTCCTTTGGGATTAATTAACCTTCCACATGAAGAAAATCCTTATCTTTATCTGTCACATTGAGATTAATTACTGTACCGCCTCTGTCTGCAATGAACTTTGTTTTGAAGTTAAGGTCAATTTTGAATGATGTGTACATTCTTTGAAATATTGAATTAAAATAATGTTCATACTTTATTTTGATTTGAATACTGTACACAACAATTTATGATTATTTTATTGAACTCTAAAATCAAGATATATATTAAGATATCCTTTTTCATTATTACTATTTTATTTTTTTAATTATTTAATTTTTTTTTTTTTTTGCTGCCTTAATGCTGTTAATTTTAACAGGTAATCAGATAATAACCCCATTCTTTCAGTGCTGAAAAATTTCTTATTGTAAGCAATACAATTAATCCCCTGGGATTAATTATATCTTGCTTGCTGCAGAAAATTGAGAGGCTTATCTTTATCTGTCACATGAAGATCAATGAACACCTTTGTCTGCAACTGATGTTTGTTTTGGAGTTGAGGTCAACCCTGGGTGATATTTGCATTCACTGAAGGCTTGTATTTTATAAAACACCTGCTTAAATATTTTTTAAATACACATTAAATTTAGGTGTTTTTTTTTATAAGACATGAGGTTTTCCCTGTTTTATGTAAATACAAGGTTACTATTTAGGATTTTGGACATTCAGGAATTATCTTGAAATTTTAAAAATACAGTTGTTACTTATAATCTTCATATATTAAAAAAATGTAATCAAGTAAAACTCTTATTCAATGAGCTGCACCCTTATATTTCTTCATTATTACAATATCTTCAGTATTAAATGGCAAAATATTATCAAACTTTGTCAGTTTATGCATAGTGGGTCTTATGATACTATGGTACCGGGACCAAATTTGCATGGATGATGCATCTAGGGATGTACACTACCAGACTTGCTTCGGATGCTGGATCTGACCTACATTTTCCAGATGAGTGACCAGGTTAAAGTTTTGGGAGCAGGTCCATTCCATAGGAACTTTAAGCCCTATTTGGACCAAACTTGCATGGATGATGCATCTAGGGATGGACACTACCAGACTTGCTTTGGATGTTGGATCTGACCTACATTTTCATTCCCAAGTAACTATAAGCCCTATTTGGACCAATCTGGCATGGATGATGCATCTAGGGATGTACACTACCAGACTTGCTTTGGATGCTGGATCTGATCTACATTTTCATTCCCAAGTAACTTTAAGCCTCTACCTGAACCAAACTTGCATTGATGATGTATCTAGGGATGGGCACTACCAGACTAGCTTCGGATTCTTGATCTGACCTACATTTTCATTCCCAAGGATCAATAAGCCCTTTTTGGACCAAACTTGCATGGATGATGCATATAGGGATGGACACTACCAGACTTGCTTCGGATGCTGGACCTGACCTACTTTTTCATTCCCAAGTAACCATAAGACCTAGCTAAACCAAACTTGCATGGATGATGTACGAGGGTTGTCCGTAAAGTTCGTGGACAAGCTAAGAATTGAATAAAATTTGCGTCATTGATATTTATTTTTAGCATATTTTTTAATCCTTTACTAAATATGAACTGAGAAATGTAAAATCTTATTCAATTTCAAATGTCTAATTAAAATAATGACTTCATAATAAGACTTGGTATGGAGACCCGGAGCACCGCAAAATTTTTGATTAAAAAATTATTTTTCACTTTATAAATTTCATTTGTATTTTATAAAATAATGCAGATATTTGGATGACTTTTACATTATGAGGTTGACAAAAGTTATCACTTCAAAAGTGTAAAATTTGAACATTCAAAGTTGTAAAATGGGTGAGCAATCAAAGTTAGAACATGTTAAGACGGATCGGAATTGTTCAAAAAAGGGACGTTTTCGGAATAGGTGGAGCAGTGAGCAGTGATAAAATTCTGCGTAGTCATCGGATAAATACATATACAGAGACCAATACATTTTGTAAATAACCAGGAAAAACTTAGTAAAAGGAGCCATACATTAGTATTAAAGTGATATATAATATTTTCGGATGGAAGGAACAATTTACAGGATGACATGCGTGAAAGAAAACCATCATTCCGAGATTGCAGTGCTGTAGAAAATGAACTTCGTAAAGAGACTTTACCTTATTTCCATTAATAAAATCGTCTTTACGTGGAGAGAGGTTAGAGGATTGCAGGATATGAGACAGGGATTATTAAATATTATTTTATGTATGAAACCTGAACATTTTGTGCACATATTTATGACTGGTTAAAGCGACATAAGAAATATACTGAATGAAACGGTGACTACATTGAGAAAAGTTACATAATATGTACTCGTATTATGCTTTTGACGTCAGGTAACGTCAAGAATTTTCAGATTAGTGCTCCGGGTATGAATGTTAATCACTTAATCACTCGGTTAATCTGATAAAAATATAACTATTTGTGCTTTTTTGTTAAAACTTGCACGTTAATAAAATGAACCATGAATTTGATGAAAATAATAGTTTCATATATTTTATCAATGTTTGTCAGTAACTATCAATGTTGTCCACGAACTTTACGGACAACCCTCGTATCTAGGGATGGACACTACCAGACTTGCTTCGGATGCTGGATCTGACTTACATTTTCATTCCCAATTAAGTAACTATAAGCCCTAGCTAAACCAAACTTGCATGGAAGGATGGACACTATCAGACTTATTTCGGATGCTGGATCTGACCTACATTTTCATTCCCAAGTAACTATAAGCCCTAGCTAAAGCAAACTTGCATGGATGATGCATCTAATGCCTAGGTCACATTTAAGCCGATGGTCGGGCGACTAAATTTTTCTGGTCTTGTCGGCTGAGAGAACATGATCGGGCGACACAGCATCGGGCGACACGGAGCAGTCACATTCATTCCTAGGGACACCGATGTTTTGGATAAATAAAACAAAAAATCTTTTTTCTTTAGAAATCAGCAATATTTTTTCATAGATCTATATTCAGATACTAGGTGACGTGAGTAATGTTTGCAAGGCAAAGTCGCAGAATCTTATAAAATTGTGACTCAATGTTAAAAATGTGTGCACATTGTGCACATTTTGTATGGAATTGCATAAAAACGACAAATGGTGCACATCTAAGCAGCAAAGAATACTTAAGATTTCTTTACATCTTACGGACATATTATTTATGTTATTTCCATTCCAAAAATTTATATCAATTCATGAATCAAAATTTTGTCTGTGTTATGAATCCTTAGTAGGTTAAATATTCACAAGTCGGCCAATCATCGCGTGATCATCGAGCTCTGGGATACAGTTTGATTTTAACCGTCGGCCGAAATTTTAAACACCCTTATTGTCCAACGACGGACGACCGACTCAATAAATTGACCGCCGATGGTCGGTCGATGATCGAAGATTGGTCGACGGATAATTTCAATTGAAGAAATCGGCCACCGACGCATAAAAAATTATAACTTGGACCGATGGACTCAAAATTGGTCGTCCGACAAAAAAAGAGGTCAAAATCGGCCAAGACAACGGCCGATGAACTGAGGACTGTCACCCGAAGAATACCATTTTTGCTTCAAAACCCGTCGGCCGCTGGTCGTTTTTGGAAATGTGACTGGGGTTTAAGGATTGACACTATCAGACTTGCTTCAGATGCTGGATCTGACCTATATTTTCCATACAAGAGACCAGGTTAAAGTTCTGGGAATAGATCAATCTGAATGAACTTGATGTTCGTGATATCGGCAGTGTTAAGAGTTATGAATATTTGTTCACACTAAGCATGTTTTTCACGCTACACACGTAGAAATGTGTATATGCCATGTAAGGGGTTAAACACAACTTGCAAGAATATTGTTGTTGGGATGAATACTAAATATTAAGAAAATATGATGTGAGATTTGCATTACTTAAACTGATAGCATTCGTCGAGGTGAGCTTCGTAATCTTTGATTACCCATGTTTTTCAAATAAAAAAAAAAATGAATTAATTATATCACACAAGAATAAGCTTTAAAGTATATTTTCACGTATAAGTAACTCAAAACTTTAACATTGTTTCACTCAAAGTCCTGTACACATGAAGCTGTAAAAAAAACTGCAAAAAGAAGGAATCGAGAAAAAACAAGAGTACTGTGCATTGTGATGTCATTTTTTCTTTACCCAAGCTCAAGTCAGGTGCACAGAAATTTACACCCAACTCTGTAACCAATCAAAGCTCGTGTTATAAGGAAAATAGAAAATATTGTTTGTTATCTCCATATCCTTCTTTAAAAAGTTTCATTGTTTAAAGAGAAAAAAAAATCCTCAAAATTATTCATGTAAGATATATTGCATGGAATTTTGACAATTCTAATAGCATGAGTTTCAATATTTCACAATAATTTTATCTGAAAAATAAAATGCTTTCAAGTTCAAAGACTATTTTAATATATCTTGAGGTTTAAAGGGGAGGGGATTTAGATATAAATTGTACACATATTAACAATTTACTTTTAATCAAATACCTGGTAAGATGATAA